>NW_025533685.1:522500-526617 GCF_020615455.1 Coregonus clupeaformis | reverse complement strand
CCCACATACAAACACACACACACACCCACACCCACACACACACACACACACACACACACCAATGAAGGGATTGATTTCTTCGCATACAGAGGTGATAGTGATGTGCCGAAAGTATTGTATGGTACCTTTCTTAGCAAACCAATAATAAAGCTTCTTATAATGGGATAATTGATATGATGTTGATCGGTTTGTATTGCCGTGAGAGTAGCCTCAGATGTGTCGCCAAAGAATCGCCCACAGAAAGAGAGGGCCCATTCTCAACTGTTCATTTCAAAAGGGACAAATTGGGGGGGGTGCAGATGCCATAAGGCCTCAAGAGCACAGAGACTGCCACTTTACTCACTCAGTGCAGTTGAACATCCCAGATGTGACTAGCTTTCATAGGACAACTTATTGTTGCCATAATTGTCTCTTACCTGTACTTACTAAGGCTTCCGGCCTCGGGTGGGGGACGAGAAACAGAGGGTGCCTTTTTAGGATAAGGACTAGCAAGGTTTTGACTAGGTGGGATACAGGCCACGTAATCGGGAAGTGACTTTTCCCTAGGCAGGTTAGGCTAATTAGGCTAGAGTGCAGATACTTGACGTGTACAGTACAACAACAAATCACAGAGGGCCTGTTACCACACCCTATAGGCTTCAACATAATAATATAACAATATATAATAATACTCATACATAGTAATCGTACATCACCTTTGACTACAGTGACATTGGTAGTAAGTAGGCTACAGTATAATGGATAGCTACCCAACTGGGAAGCAGAAAGTGGAAATGGAAGGGGGTTCACGCAGTGAGCAAAAACTCCTAACGACATAAAAACACAGACACTCAGTGGAACGCACAGGGCAAGACGGAGGAAGAGGAGAAGGACTATTGAAGAGGAGATGAAGAACACCGGAAGCATTCGAGGAAGAAATGGGCCCGGAACAGGGTTAGGCCGAGATGCACTGTTGACGCCCTATGCTTCATTTAGGACCTCAAAGAAATGAGTCAACTCCTATAGGGACTATTTTCACCGCCACCTGCTGGACCAGAGGTCATGTGGCCAACACTCTGCTTGAGATCATTAAGAGCTATAAGGGAGTCCATCAACTACCTGGTCAGTCAAGTCATATAGGGGGATTTCATGGCCACCTGCTGGAGCACAAGTCATGTTTGCCAACACTGGCCTTAAAATCATTAGGAGCTATAAGGGAATAAATCAACTCATCATTCAAGTCATATAGGAGGGATCTTAGCACCACCTGCTGGATCAGAAGTACCCTTCACCGTAGGCACAAGAGAGCCATCATCTCTCAACCGGTGCAATTTCCATAAGTACGTGGTAATAAAACAAACAACGACAGCTCATCATATAGGCAGTGGTTTCAAAACTCTAAGCGGGCGTGTTCAAGTAGAGCACACCAAATCATCATGTACTTGTTCATCATACTGAATCAGTGTTTCATCTAGAAATACATGCCTCGCGTTGCAATACGTGTTCTTGTAAAGTCATTGCTTTCCACAATGCAATGCTTGCATCACTTTCCGGCTGATATTGTTGTTCATTTGTTCAAATGTATTTGACTATGACTTAATCCGACTGCTCTGAATTCATAATCACCTCACGGTTTGGTGTTAACCTACCGATTTTCAACTGCTTTGCCTACTGCAGATTAGGAACGCTGTCATGAAAATGTATGCTTGGGAAGTCTAAAATGAGGGTAACTCCCTTAAGGTAAATGTCTGTGTTCTGAGTGGCAAAAAAATACTGATTTTTTAATAACATTTAGATATGTGCATACTGCCTGTCCTTAGGCAAACGCATTTAGAAGGGAAAGAAGTGGAACCAATGAATACTTTTCTTGCTCTTTAATCAAAACAAAACCTTCACAAAGTGGTGTTATTTTGCCCTAAATGACCCCTGAGGTTAGTGTGTTCTCATTTGTCAGTAATTGACCCTGACATGCTCCCTTTAAATGGTATTTATTTTTACGCAAACGTATACTGTAATGTACTACTATTATGATGTCACTTTACAGTAAGTAGAGCGAAATGCTGATATGACAAGGTCAGAGACGTACTCCTGAGTGGCGCAGTGGTCTAAGGCACTGCATCGCAGTGCTAACTGCGCCTCTAGAGATCCTGGTTCGAATCCAGGCTCTGTCGCAGCCGGCCGCGACCGGAGACCCATGGGGCGGCGCACAATTGGCCCAGCGTCGTACAGGGTTGGGGAGGGAATGGCCGGCAGAGATGTAGCTCAGTTGATAGAGCATGGTGTTTGCAACGCCAGGGTTGTGGGTTTGTTTCCCACGGGGGGCCAGTATAAAAAAATATGTATTCACTAACTGTAAGTCGGGTTTGGTGATTCCCTGGATGTTACCGCGGAGAACTTTGCGGTGACGCTTGGCGCCTCCTTTTCCGAGTCCCTTACCGCCTTTGCCTCTTCCAGACATGGTGTGTTCGCTAATTGAGTTCAAGTGAATGAATGACTTCAGCACCGGTGCGATATTATCTGCGTTTGGCCGACCTGATTGAGGCCAGTGGCACAGAAAGCGCGCCTCTGTTATATGCTCTCTAAAGAGCAAATAACCATGGTGTGCAGTACCCAAATTTAACCACAAGATGGCCGCCTTCCACTGTAAAGTTTGGGCCTCTGCATGAGTCTCTCTAGCAGCACTGCAACATGGGACTTTCAAAGTAAGTTGGCATGCAATGTTTCTTCTGGACTGCATTCAAGGCAACTAATGACACACAACTAATAGTGTCAATTATTCATCTGAACACAATTCTTGTAACTATTCGTCTATATTATCACTCGTTTCTTTTCCCCTCCTTTGTAAAGCATTTTACTGTGCTACTATAGTCCAAAGGAATTGGATGATGCCAGACAGTTGTATATATGGTTATATATATATATATATATATATATATACACACACACACACAATGAAGCTAGACTTCAGGCAACGAAAGGTGCAATACGTAGCTTTTAGACGTGTTAGTGAACAACATACATGGTGGGTAATGTAGAGGTGCGTGTATACATGGAACAATTAGTGCCTTTTTGATGGAAATGATTGGAGGTGGCTCTTAAAAGAGCCTTTGGGGATTTTTGGAGTTCAGGTTATCCTCATTTATGCACGCTCTCCGCGAATACGGCGGGCCAGCTGGATGTCCTTGGGCATGATGGTCACCCGCTGGCGTGGATGGCGCACAGGTTGGTGTCCTCGAACAGGCCGACCAGGTGAGCCTCCAGCCTCCTGCAGGGCCATCACGGCCGGAGCTCTGGGCGCAGGTCGGTCTTGAAGTCCTGGGCGATTTCTCGCACCAGGCGCTGGAAGGGCAGTTTGCGGATGAGCAGCTCAGTGGACTTCTGGTAACGACGGATCTCTCTCAGAGCCACGGTGCCGGGCCTGTAACGGTGAGGCTTCTTCACACCGCCGGTGGCCGGGGCACTCTTGCGAGCAGCCTTAGTGGCAAGCTGCTTCCTGGGGGCTTTGCCACCGGTAGATTTGCGAGCGGTTTGCTTGGTTCTGGCCATGGCGCTTCTCTGACAGTCGGGAGTATAGCCTTGAAATGCCTAAGTGAAGTTTATATAGCCGGCAGTGGGGCCTGCTGATTGGACACCATCTCCCCCACCAATTTCGATTGGCCCGTCGCGCAGGCCTCCTCCGTTGGCCATTGGACGGGAGGCGCGGCCTCTCCAAAATTCAAACTCCCGGTGCGCGCGCGCAATAGGACGCCGCCGGCCCTTTATGCGCAATAGGACGCCGCCGGCCCTTTCTTTATGCGCAATAGGATGCCGCCGGACCTTTACGCGCAATACGATGCCGCCGGCCCTTTACGCGCAATAGGACGCCGCCGGCCCTTTACGCGCAATAGGACGCCGCCGGCCCTTTACGCGCAATAGGACGCCGCCGGCCCTTATGCGCACAGAGACGCCGCCGGCCCTTTATGCGCGCTAGGACGCCGCCCGGCCCTTTATGCGCAATAGGACGCCGCCGGCCTTACGCAATACGATGCCGCCGTTACGCGCAATAGGACGCCGCCGTTTACGCGCAATAGGACGCCGCGCCCTTTACGCGTAATAGGACGCCGCCGCCTTCACGCGCAATAGGACGCCGCGGCCCTTA
>NW_025533685.1:495000-515000 GCF_020615455.1 Coregonus clupeaformis | reverse complement strand
GAGGTATCTGGTTATTATCAGCGCGTTCTGAGAGAATCGGGGGCTTTGATACGATGGTTACGACCGTAACTGCAGTAATCTTGCCCTCCGTGAACGCAGCACGGGTCTGAACTGCACTGTCTGAGGTACTGGCCTGAGACAGAGCGCTCTTCCCAGAAAGCGATTGCGTCATCATGTCATTGTCTGACTGAGGCTGCCGCTTGTCATGAGACTTATCTTTTACAGAACTCGGCTGAAAGATGTGATCTCTGACTGACACCACCGGTGGTGCCACAATGCCTCTCCACTGGTCTTATGCGGCTGTTCACTGACACACTCAATGTGTGGTGAGCTGCGCTCAGAGCCATGGGCATTGGTACGTTCAGAATATACCGGAGGCGTCCATACCTTGGCTACCTTAGTGGCCCTGGTATTCCCGCTCTCCGTGAACGTTGCACGGGTCTGATCTGTACTAACTGAGGCATTAGCCTGCAGTAAGACGTCACTCCCGGCTAGCGGCTGCGCTTCATGTCACATTGGGACAGAGGCACTTGCCTACTACGTGAAATCTTTGCTACAGAGCTCCTAGGAGTCTGTAGTAAGAGATCTTCACTAGGTGAGCTAAGGCTGCGCCTTGCTACCTTAACCCCTTTCCTCTCCTGAGCACGCTCAGCTACACACTCTAAGTGGGTTGGGCTGCGCTCAAGATGGTGAGGGAGAAAACATA
The DNA here is from genome assembly GCF_020615455.1 of Coregonus clupeaformis. Classification (NCBI taxonomy): domain Eukaryota; kingdom Metazoa; phylum Chordata; class Actinopteri; order Salmoniformes; family Salmonidae; genus Coregonus; species Coregonus clupeaformis. Next base: position 514,294 of record NW_025533685.1, on the reverse strand, counting down.
GAACGTGAAGTGTTCCGAACCTTATGGAATAATTGTCCTTCTTTTGACAATGTCAATGAGAACAATCTCTTTATTACACAATGTAACAACACAGCCCTCTACACCCTGAACAGTGGAGTAGGGGGGAAAAACAGGGGGGAAAAACAGTCTTGGTATCTTTCCTCCCTTCACCTCCTGTGTGCGTTCAGCTCTGCACCTCTGGTGGGCTGAACTACGCTCAGTGTGGTGAATATTAGCGCGTTCAGAAAGAAGTGGGGGCGCCGATACACTAGGAAACTTCGTCACCGTGGTAATCGGGCCCTTCTTGAACGCAGCATGGGTCTGGGTCGTACTAACAGAGACCTTAGTCTGTGATAGTGCGCCACCCCCAACGTGGTTATTATCAGCGCGTTCTGAGATAAACGGAGGCGCCGATACGTGGTTACGCCCGTAACCGTAGTAATCAGGCCCTCCGTGAACGCAGCACGGGTCTGAACTGCACTGACTGAGGCGTTAGCCTGAGACAGAGCGCCGTCTCCGGATAGCGGTCGCGTCATCATGCCATTATCTGGCTGAGACTGCAGCCTGCTATGTGAGACACTCACTACGGCACTCCTAGGAGTCTGTAAAGTGAGGTCTTTATAAAGTACACTTAATACCCTTTATATACCTGCCTTATGTGTGCATTCAGCAACGCACTCATGGTGGGCTGAGCTGCACTCATAGTGGTAAGAGAGAGAGCGAGATGAGGAAGGTCGAACGCTCTCGGATGTATTATGGAAAAGGGGCTCTTTTGACAGTGTCAAGTAGAGCCAACTTTATTACACACATCAACAAAAAAACATTCTCCTCCTCCATACACTCGACGGTAGAGTGGGGGGGGACAGTGGGCTCGGTCACAGCGGGCGCTGTGCCGTCTTCCGTTCTCTCCCCCTCGCCTGTCATAAACGGCGTCTCTTCTGGGCCGCCCGTCGGGTGATGCCAGGATGACGCTGTAATCACCTCTCTCGCCGGCACCTCTGGCGCTGCAGGGGGCGAGGCCCGCTCCTTGCTGCTGGAGAACGCCGTCTGACGCCAAGTTGTAGCGAGAGTAACGGCCGCTCTTCATCATATCCACTTCCGGGTTGGAGGGAATAGGGGCAGCTTAATCTCCCACTGTTTAGCAGCCCACTCAATGAGATCTGAAAATTCAGAGCACAGAGAGGCTGTGGCGTCATCATCCAGGGATGTAATGACCTCACAATTTCCTGAAGGAAAAGGGGGTGTTAAACATCTGGGTCAGTGTAATGAATTGTTCCAATAGAATATTCATTTCTTCCCCAATAGCCCTGTCATCTCCTGAGTCAGCGCCTTCAGATGATGCCTCAGCGCTGAGACTAACATTGATAGCACATCCTCAAGAGGAATATCCTCCTGGGAAATGCCCAACGCTGCTTCCACTCCCTTCAAAAAAAGGAGGCGCAGCTGGCGCATAGTGGGGGATTAATGAGGCCGTCCCTGGCATGCTGTGTCCCTCAACCCACGAAACATAATTCGGGGGGGTGACAGCCACAAGGGGAACAAGCGACATTGAGCTCTGAAAAGAGCTTTTGTTAAATACTTACCCTATGGGTAAGCTTGGTGTGCTCATTGTAGGAAGACGTTGATGGCTGGATATCAACGACGAAAATCTTCCTGAGTCTTCGTAAGGCTTCTTCTCTAGTCCAGTCGCTGAAGATAATGGGAGACAGATTGATGGAACGGGGTTCCTTATATAGGGACACCTGTACTCCTATTGGCTGTAGGTGTGTGCATAATTTGTTTTCAGGCTGTTCTGCCCTAGGGCAGAGGGTAAACCACTAGGAGCATAGCTCCCCTATGGGGCGGAGCTCCACGATATAGAACCTCAGATGTGTCGTCAAAGAACGGCCACAGAAAGAGGGCCCATCTCAACTGTTCATTTCAAAAGGGACAAATTGGAGGGGGGGGTGCACTGATGCCATAAGGGCCCAAGAGCACAGACTGCCACTTTATCATTCAGTGCAGTTTCACATCTCAGATGTGACTAGCTTTCATAGGACAACTTATTGTTGCCATAATTGTCTCTTACCTGTACTTACTGGCTGCCGGCCCTCAGTGGAGTATATCGAGGAACAGAGGGTGCCTTTTAGGATAAGGACTAACAAGGTTTTGACTAGGTGGGATACAGCTACGACCGGAAGTGACTTTTCCCTAGCAGGTTAGGCTAATTAGGCTAGAGTGCAGATACTTGACATGTACAGTACAACAACAAATCACAGAGGTCCTGTTACCACACCCTATAGGCTTCAACATAATAATATAACAATATATAATAATACTCATACATAATAATCGAAAATCACCTTTGACTACAGTGACATTGGTAGTAAGTAGGCTACAGTATAATGGATAGCTACCCAACTGGGACAGAAAGTGGAAATGGAAGGGGGTTCACGCAGTGAGCAAAACTCCTAACGACATAAAAACACAGACACTTCAGTGGAACGCACAGGGCAAGACGGGAAGGAAGACGTGGAGAAGGACTATTGAAGAGGAGATGAAGAACACCGGAAGCATCGAAGTGAAGAAATGGGCCCGGAACAGGGTTAGGCCGAGATGCACTGTTGACGCCCTATGCTTCATTTAGGACCTCAAAGAAATGAGTCAACTCCTATAGGGACTATTTTCACCGCCACCTGCTGGACCAGAGGTCATGTGGCCAACACTCTGCTTGAGATCATTAAGAGCTATAAGGAGTCCATCAACTACCTGGTCAGTCAAGTCATATAGGGGGGGATTTCATGGCCACCTGCTGGAGCACAAGTCATGTTTGCCAACACTGGCCTTAAAATCATTAGGAGCTATAAGGAATAAATCAACTCATCATTCAAGTCATATAGGGAGGGATCTTAGCACCACCTGCTGGATCAGAAGTACCCTTCACCGTAGGCACAAGAGAGCCATCATCTCTCAACCGGTGCAATTTCCATAAGTACGTGGTAATAAAACAAACAATGACAGCTCATCATATAGGCAGTGGTTTCAAAACTCTAAGCGCGTGTTCAAGTAGAGCACACCAAATCATACATGTACTTGTTCATTATACTGAATCAGTGTTTAATCTAGAAATACATGCCTCGCGTTGCAATACGTGTTCTTGTAAAGTCATTGCTTTCCACAATGCAATGCTCACATCACTTTCCGTGTGATATTGTTGTTCATTTGTTCAAATGTATTTGACTATGACTTAATCCGACTGCTCTGAATTCATAATCACCTCACGGTTTGGTGTTAACCTACCGATTTTCAACTGCTTTGCCTACTGCAGATTAGGAACGCTGTCATGAAAATGTATGCTTGGGAAGTCTAAAATGAGGGTATCTCCCCTTAAGGTAAATGTCTGTGTTCTGAGTGGCAAAAAAATACTGATTTTTTAATAACATTTAGATATGTGCATACTGCCTGTCCTTAGGCAAACGCATTTAGAAGGGAAAGAAGTGGAACCAATGAATACTTTTCTTGCTCTTCAATCAAAACAAAACCTTCACAAAGTGGTGCGTTTTGCCCCTAAATGACCCCTGAGGATTAGTGTGTGTTCTCATTTGTCAGTAATTGACCCTGACATACTCCCCTTTAAATGGTACTATTTTACGCAAACGTATACTGTAATGTACTACTATTATGATGTCACTTCACGGTAAGTAGAGCGAAATGCTGATATTGACAAGGTCAGAGACGTAAGGTATGTCCCAAATGCATCCCCTATACCGTAAACGTGGATCCAAAAGGAAGTTGCTGGGGTCTATTGGATGAGGGGTGTACTCAACTGTGCCTATAGCGTGTCAAAAGTCCCCCAAACGGAAATACCCCTTTGCAACTGGGCAGAGGCCCCTGTCCATTTCAGCACCGCGGACCTCCCTATTACCCGTGTCGTAGTGGAGATGCAGCACAAGCGCTGTCCATACAACGGTGCTGAATACAGCAACGCATGCGCCCGATCCTGCCTTTTGTACTTCCTGATGGTAGCAAATGTTTTGGTGGAGTTTGACTATTATAGATAAAAAAACAACGGATCGGCACAATTTGCAAAACGCGCACCCCTTGGGGACCCCAGGACCGCGTTTGGGAAACGCTGGCCTAAAGAACAAATAACCATAATGTGCAGTACCCAAATTTAACCACAAGATGGGCTCCGTGCTCCACTGTAAAGTTTGGGCCTCTGCATGAGTCTCTCAGCAGCACTGCAACATGGGACTTTCAAAGTAAGTTGGCATGCAATGTTTCTTCTGGACTGCATTCAAGGCAACTAATGACAAACAACTAATAATGTCAATTATTCATCTGAACACAATTCTTGTAACTATTCGGCCTATATTATCACTCGTTTCTTTTCCCCCTCCTTTGTAAATCATTTTACTGTGCTACTATAGTCCAAAGGGAAGTGGATGATGCCAGACGGTTGTATATATGGTTGTATATATGGTTGTATATATATATATATATATATATATATATATATATATATATATATATATATACATACATACACACACACACATTGAAGCTAGACTTCAGGCAACGAAAAGTGTAAACGTAGCTTTTAGACGTGTTAGTGAACAACATACATGGTGGGTAATGTAGAGGTGCGTGTATACATGGAACAATTGTGCCTTTTTGATGGAAATATGGAGGTGGCTCTTAAAAAGAGCCTTTGGGGGTTGAGTAGTCAAGTTGAAGTCGCAGTAGCGAATTTACTTGGCTTTGACTGCCTTCTCGGTCTTCTTGGGGAGTAGCACTGCCTGGATGTTGGGCAGCACACCACCCTGAGCGATGGTCACACCGCCGAGCAGTTTGTTCAGCTCCTCGTCGTTACGGACGGCCAGCTGCAGGTGACGGGGATGATACGAGTCTTCTTGTTGTCACGGGCAGCGTTGCCGGCCAACTCCAGGATCTCAGCAGTCAGGTACTCGAGCACGGTCGGCCAGGTAGACTGGTGCGCCAGCGCCACACGCTCGGCGTAGTTGCCTTTGCGCAGCAGCCTGTGCACACGGCCCACGGGGAACTGGAGCCCGGCACGGGATGAACGGGTCTTTGCCTTCGCCCTGGCCTTGCCTCCGGTTTTAGCTCTTCCGCTCATATTGGTAGCTTGAGAAAGTCACAGAAAGTCTGAATGAGCCGCTCGCCACTTCGATAGCCGTACTTATACCTCGCCACAAGAGGCAACGATTGGCCACCGGGCGGTGTGGCCTTATCCAATTGGAGCGAGGGACAGACAGACAGCCCTAAACCGGTTTCCCACCCACAGGCAGCGAGTGAGAGGCTACGACTAGTTACCGGAGTGTAACTCCAGTTCTATGAGTGGAGCGGAGCCCCATAGGGGAGCTATGCTCCTAGTGGTTTACCCTCTGCCCTAGGGCAGAACAGCCTGAAGCAAATTTATGCACACACCTACAGCCAATAGGAGTACAGGTGTCCCTATATAAGGAACCCCGTTCCATCAATCTGCCTCCCGAGATATTATCTTCAGCGAGACTAGAGAGGATCGGTAGGGCCTTAAGTCCTATGGGGCTCCGCTCCACTCATAGAACTGGAGTTACACTCCGGTAACTAGTCGTTCTATATCGTGGAGCTCCGCCCCTATAGGGGAGCTATGCTCCTAGTGGTTTAAGGCGGAGCGAAACGCTCCAAAATGTACTCCCTGCCGAGCCTAACACTTCCCATTAAAAAATGAAAAATGTCAAGCCCAGCAATGGCTGCAACCAATTCCCGCCGTACTGTGACTAAAAACCCCTTGGGCGTCACAATATACCGCGTCATTGGTTATAGACCCGCCCCATCTAGCTCAAATGGCAATGCCAATGGCTAGTGGGCAGATCATCAGAATAGACGCCGTGCTAATCTGTACCAACAGATAGCCGTGCCTCAATATTCTGTGATAACACTATCGTCCACTAATGGAATGACATCAGTCATTCTACATTAAGTGTCCAACAGACCGCCTTACTCACTCTATGAATCCATAGATTAGTAGGCAGGAACAAAATATAAAGGTCATACTATCTGAATCAGATAGATGACCTCACATTCTGTCAGTTCAATACATGTCTCTATGTACTGACCCTGAGTCAAGAGACATGCCACAGATAGCCTTTCATCCAAAGCGGACCTGATAGAGACCTGTCTATCGTCCTGCTTCTCTTTCCTCTAGCTCAAGATTCTCCTTCAGCTATGCTGAGTGCAATCGAGCTTGAAAGTTGAAAAGCCTATTCCTGACATAACACGCTTTCCTAACCAAGGCGGACCTGATTGGAACCTGTCCCAGGTCCTGCTCTGTCCTCTTCTTTCTAGCTCAAAATCGCCTTTCAGCTCTGCTGAATGCCGACCGAGCTAAAGAGTTGGAAAAACGTGCCCCTAATATGTTCCTTCTAATACAAGCGGATTTATGAACATGGTCACAATCCTGCTTTCTTTCTCTGTTACTTTCTCAAGATCTCCCCTCAGCCACGCTGAGTACAGATCGAGCCAAAGAGTTAGAAGACATATCCAACAGATAGAAGCGAATAAAAGGAGACGGTGACGACCAAGACGCCGCTCTACAAATATCCACTACCTCTGTACCTCTGAAGAGGGCAGTAGAAGCTGCTACTCCACGAGTGGAATGCGCTTTAATACCCTGAGGCGGTTGTTGCCCCGCCGCCTCGTACGCCGTCTCAATGCCTTCACAAAGCCAATGAGACAAACGCTGTTTAGAAAGTGGTCTACCCAATGCAGCCGCACCGTGACACACAAACAGCTGAGGCGATGACCTAATCGCTGCTGTGCGCTCAACGTAACACGCCAAAGCGCGTACTGGGCACAGACAATGAAGCTTTTTCTCACTCCTCTCCCCATGAGGAGGGGGATAAAAAGCCCACAATTCCACGGTCTGTGATCTATATGCACTGTTAATAACCTTCGGCACAAATGCCGGGTTAGGACGTAACACCGCTCTGCTCAAATCGCCATTAATGGCAAGGCAGTCGGGTCTCGTCGACAGTGCACTCAAATCACTGACTCGCTTAGCGGTAGTCAAGGCGAGCAACAGCGCCGTCTTGATAGACAGCATTTTGAGGGGTATTTGATTCAATGGCTCGAACGGCGACTTACATAGCGCTTCGAGAACCAAAGCCAAATCCCATCGGGGCAGCGTAGCTCTAGGCATTGGCCTAAGCCGTCGCGTTCCCAATAAGAAACGTTTCACTAATGGGTGACTGAACAGGTTTTTCCCGTTAAACCCTTCATGACCAGCTGAAATTGCCGCTGCAAACACTCGAATGGTGGCGGGCGATTTCTGCTTATCAAACATAAACTGCAGGAATGAGAGCACACTCTCTACCTGACAGCTCATGGGGTCTACGTCCTGTGTGTTACACCACTGTGAGAAAACATTCCATCTGCTTGTGTACATCCTGGAAGTGGAACTGGCCCTAGCGCTCTGTATGGTTCTGATCACTGCATCAGATAACCCACGGCGCCTCAACCTGTCCCGTTCAGGAACCAAGCCTTCAGTGGTTGGCCGATTATGGGCCACTGCCCTATCGCGCCTCCCGCCTGGCTCAACGCGTCTCGTCGATGTGGAATTGTCCAAGGTGGCACAATCAACATCTGACTCATCTCTGCAAACCACGGAGCCCCCGGGCGATCGGGCGCTATCAGTATCACTGTTAGCTCCTCTGATCTCACCCTGGCTAGCAGTGGGAGAATGCAAGACAGCGGAGGGAATGCATACAGGAGAACTTTCGGCCACGGGCAGTGCGCGAACGCGTCTCTTCCCAATGGCGGCTCGTCCTGTTGTCTCAGGGAGAACCATAGGGGACACTGCGCGTTCACACGTGACGCGAACAGATCCACCTCGGCTCTCCCGAATTGTTTCCAAATTTGGAGAACAATGTCTGGGTGCAGACACCACTCGTCGTCTCGAGGACCCCCTCTTGACATGAGATCTGCCCCTACGTTCAAGTAGCCCGGAATGTGCGCTGCTCTCAACGAGCGAAGGTGCTTGTGAGCCCACAGCCACAATTCCTCTGCCGCCCCTGTGGAGGGCAGGAGACCTGACCCCTCCCTGGCGATTTATGTGAGCTACTGTGGTCCGTTGTCTGACCAAACCAACACATCGCGACCCCGAAGGGTAGACGCGAAGTGGTTCAAAACCAGTCGAACCGTTTCCAACTCCAAGAGGTTTATGTGCCGACCTGATTGAGGCCATGCACCACCTATCGCTTGAGACTGACATGTCCCTCCCCATCCAGTTAGACAGGCATCTGTATACACTGGAATGTAGGATGACACCTTGCCCATCGGGACTCCGTGCGTGAGAACGCACGGGTTCCTCCAATAGTCCAGGTCTGCTCTTAGCGAGAGAGGAACCACCACCAACCGATGACGTTGACGCACTGGGTCTAGTCTTAGTTGGGCGAACCACCGCTGTGTTCTGCGCATGTGCAGAAGCCCCAGCGGTACCACAGAGTGGGCTGCCGACATGAGACCCAAAAGTGACATGATCGATAGCGCCCGTTACTGTGTGATTCGGACGACACTTCCTCAGGGCTAGTACCAATGCTGCCCTTCGAGGGTCCGAAATTCGCGCCCTCATCATTACAGTGTCTAGCTGTAGTCCCAGGTAGACAATCTGATGACTGGGCCAGGGTGCGCTCTTTTTCCAATTCACAGCGAACCCCAGACGCGTGAGATGAATCACTGTCTGTGTCGTGTGCGTGAACGCCAGCTCTGCTGACGGGGCGAGAACCAGCAGGTCGTCTAGGTAGGCTAATATCCTTATCCCTTGACGACGCAGCGGTTCCAATGCCGCCTCCACACATTTGGAAAACGTTCGAGGTGCCAGGGCGTACCCAAACGGCATCCTCGTGAACTCGTACGCCACCCCTTGAAAGGCGAACCGCAGAAACTTTCTGTGGCGAAATTGAATCGGCACATGAAAGTACGCGTCCTTTAGGTCTATGCTTGTACAAAAGTCTCCCTTCTGGACACACTCCAGTAGACGTTTTGTCGTCAGCATTCGGAAGGGCCGTTTGGTTATGCTCTCGTTGAGAATGCGTAAATCCAAAATCGGCCTCACTCCCCCCGTCTTTTTGGGCACTAGGAAATAGGGCGAATAGAGCCCTTTGTTCCTTTGCTCTCGGGGAACTACTGTGACCGCCTCCTTCGCCAAAAGTTCCGTGATCTCTGATATCAGAGCGGCTACTTTGTCCGGCGTTTTCATCACCGTTTCCACCACTCCCCGAAACGGGGGTGGGGTCCGATGGAATTGGAGGGCATAACCCTTCTCTAACGTCTGTTCTAGCCAGCGTGAGAGGGTACAGCTTCGTTGCCACTGCCAGCAATGCAGAGAAAGCGGACGTGCACGAAGCTCTTTTACGTCCAGTAGGAAGGACCTGTATTCCTCTATGGCCCTTGCCGCCGCTATTCCCCAGCACTGAGTTGGTGGAATAGCCCAGGGGGGGCCCCCCTCGAAAGGGAGAGGAAACATCAGCTGGTTCGTGAATCGGAGGCCTTGATACGTTAGTTACGCCCGTAACTCCAGTAATCCGGCCCTCCGTGAACGCAGCACGGTTCTGAACTGCGCTGTCTGAGGCATTAACCTGAGACGGCGCGCTCTCCCCGGGATAGCGATTGCGTCATCACGTCATTGTCTGACTGAGACTGCCGCTTGCCATGAGACCCATCCATTACAGTACTCATCTGAGTCTGAAAGGTGTAATCTCTGACTGGTACCACACGGTGGTGCCATAACACCTCTTTACTGGTCTCATGCGGCTGCTCAACAACACACTCAGTGAGTGGTGGGCTGCGCTCAGAGCCCTGGGTATTGCTACGTTCATGATAGACCGGAGGCGTCCATACCTTGATTACACTTGTAACTCTGGTATTCCCGCTCTCCGTGAACGTCGCACGGGTCTGAACTGCGCCGGCTGAGGCATTAGCCTGCAGCAAGGCGTTCTTCCTGCTAGCGGCTGCGCCTTCATGTCACATTGGGACAGAGACAGCTGCCTGCTATGAGAGACCTTTACTACAGAGCTCCTAGGAGTCTGTAGTAAGAGATCTTTATTAGGTGAGCTAAGGCTGCGCCTTGCTACCTCTTCCCTTTTCCTCTCCTGAGCGCGCTCAGCAACGCACTCTGGGTGGGTTGAGCTACACTCAGGATGGTGAGGGGGTGCCATAGAACGTGAAGTGTTCTGTACCTTATGGAATACGTGTCTTCCTTTGACAATGTCAGTGAGACTCCGCTCTTTATTCACATAATTACACACAATGCCCTCCACGCCCTGAACAGTGGGGTGGGGGGGAACAGTAGGCCCCTCTGCGTCACGCGCCGGGCCGTCCTCTGCTCTCTCCCCCTCGCCTCGTCAGAGATGCCGCCTCTTTTGGGAGACCTTCTGGTGCTGCCAGGCTGGCTTCTGACGACCTCTCTCGCCGGGCGGAACCGACGCCGTCACCGTCGCTGCTGGAGGGGCCGAGCCCGCTCTCCTGCCGCCTGGGGTGTGCGCCTGTCGCCTGGCCCCGCCTCCCAGCGGATTTACTGGGGGGCGTTAGAGGTGGACGGGGTTGGCTGGGGCTCTGCTGGCCTTCATTGCCAGCGGCAAATGCTTCGCCAGGTGCCTCCTCTCCTCGTCCAGCTTGGCGATGCGCTCTGTGGCGTCCTTCACAGCGAGGCCAAATAGGCCTTCGCTGGAGACGGGGCGTTGAGCAAGGATGCTCTGTCGGTCTCCTTCATAGCCGTCATCGACAGCCAGAGGTGCCGCTCCGTGACCACCGAGGTGGCCATGGTCCTGCCCGCACATATAGCGACCGCTTGCGTCAGGTGGAGGATGGCTCCGGAAATCCTGGAGGCCTCCTCCACTTCCTCGCTGGTCATCTCAGACCTGCCCGTTGTGAGACGGGACAGGGAGGCCGCGAGGAGGGCGATGTTGTTCGCCGCCGCAACGCTCTGGGCTCCCAGCGTGAAGGATTTCTCAGCCAACTGGGCTGTGAACCTGTCCTTCTGTGCTGGCAGGGTGGCCTTCTTGGAGGCTGCCCAGGGACTCGAACCCGGCACTAGGAACGCCCGTCATGGCGCCCTCGAGCCTGGGGATTCCCCTAGCCGCCCACTCATATCCAGCCACTCTGGTGAATGGGGTGTACACTCTGGCCGGCGAACGCGCCGCCAGAGGTGCCCCCCACGAGCCCTCGACATATTTGCCAAGAGAGGGCAAGGCTGGAGCCATTGGCTCAGCCGCCCTTCTCGGCTTGGAGTAGGGGCCGCCCTCCATCAAATCCACCTCCATCGGAGGGGGAGGTGGGGGGCAGCGCAATCTCCAGTCGAGTGGCCGCCTTCTCAATGAGTTCGGGAAAGTCCGAACGCAGAGAGGCAGCCGCGAAGGACAGAGCCTCTGACCTAACAGAGCTCATGTCTTCCTCGCACAGGGAACCTTCAGACCTCACGCTTCCCGATGGAAAGGGGGGTCTTAAAGGCTGGCGCCAGAGCTCTGGCTTGCCCCACTGGGACATCCGGCTCGGCGCTCTCCCCGTCATCCTCTGATTCCGCACTGCCCGCTGATGCCTCTGAGCCAGAGGCGAGCACGGACATTGCATCATCAAGAGGGACATCCTCCTTGAAAACGCCCAGCGCTGCTTTCTCTCCTTCATAGGAAGGAGAGCGCAGGAGGCGCAATTAGGAGGGTCGCCGAGACCATCCTTGGCATGCAGCGGTCCCAAACACACGAAACATAGGTCGTGGGGGTCCGTGGTTGCCATGGAGGTACAGCGGCACAGGGCCCTGAAAAGGGCCTTTGGGGGTGGATAACTTGGCGTGCTCATTTAGAAGACGTTGACGGCTGGCAGTCAACGCACGAAATTCTTCTTGAGTCTTCTAGGCTTCTTCACTCTAGTCCAGTCGCTGAAGATAATGGGAGGCAGATTGATGGAACGGGGTTCCTTATATAGGGACACCTGTACTCCTATTGGCTGTAGGTGTGTGCATAAATTTGCTTCAGGCTGTTCTGCCCTAGGGCAGAGGGTAAACCACTAGGAGCATAGCTCCCTGTGAGCGGAGCTCCACGATATAGAACTTTGTTTCCCTCCGAATTTGTTACTTTGTGTCATTTCGCGTGAGCGCCAAAATGTCCGACATGAAATCGACTAGTTACCGGAGTGTAACTCCAGTTCTATGAGTGGAGCGGAGCCCCATAGGGGAGCTCTGCTCCTATTGGTTTACCCTCTGCCCTAGGGCAGAACAGCCTGAAGCAAAATTATGCACACACCTACAGCCAATGGGAGTACAGGTGTCCCTATATAAGGAACCCCGTTCCTCAATCTGCCTCCCGAGATATTATCTTCAGCGAGACTAGAGAGGGTCGGTAGGGCCTTGAGTCCTATGGGGCTCCGCTCCACTCATAGAACTGGAGTTACACTCCGGTAACTAGTCGTTCTATTTCGTGGAGCTCCGCCCCATAGGGGAGCTCTGCTCCTATTGGTTTAAGGCGGAGCGAAACGCTCCAAAATGTACTCCCTGCCGAGCCTAACACATCCCATTCGAAAAATGAGAAAAGGTCAAGCCCAGCAATGGCTGTAACCAATTCCCGCAGTACTGTGACTAAAACCCACCCGGGCGTCACAATATACCGCGTCATCGGTTATAGACCCGCCCCATCTAGCTCAAATGGCAATGCCAATGGCTAGTGGGCAGATCATCAGAATAAACTCCGTGCTAATCTGTACCAGCAGATAGCCGTGCCTCAATATTCTGTGATAACACTATTGTCCACTAATGGAATGACATCAGTCATTCTACATTAAGTGTCCAACAGACCGCCTTACTCACTCTATGGAATCCATAGATTAGTAGGCAGGAACAAAATATAAAAGTCATACTATCTGAATCAGATAGACGACCTCACATTCTGTCAGTTCAATACATGTCTCTATGTACTGACCCTGAGTCAAGAGACATGCCACAGATAGCCTTTCATCCAAAGCGGACCTGATAGAGACCTGTCTATCGTCCTGCTTCTCTTTCCTCTAGCTCAAGATTCTCCTTCAGCTATGCTGAGTGCAATCGAGCTTGAAAGTTAAAAAGCCTATTCTTGACATAACACGTTTTCCTAACCAAGGCGGACCTGATTGGAACCTGTCCAAGGTCCTGCTCTGTCCTCTCCTTTTAGCTCAAAATCGCCTTTCAGCTCTGCTGAATGCCGACCGAGCTAAAGAGTTGGAAAAACGTGCCATAATATGTCTCTTCTAATAAAAGCGGATTTATGAACATGGTCACAATCCTGCTTTCTTTCTCTGTTTCTTTCTCAAGATCTCCCTTCAGCCACGCTGAGTACAGATCGAGCCAAAGAGTTAGAAGACATATCCAACAGATAGAAACGGATAAAAGGAGACGGTGTCGACCAAGACGCCGCTCTACAAATATCCACTACCTCTGTACCTCTGAAGAGGGCAGTAGAAGCTGCTACTCCACGAGTGGAGTGCGCTTTAATACCCTGAGGCGGTTGTTGCCCCGCCGCCTCGTGACGCCGTCTCAATGCCTTCACAAAGCCAATGAGACAATCGCTGTTTTGAAAGTGGTCTACCCAATGCAGCCGCACCGTGACACACAAACAGCTGAGGCGATGACCTAATCGCTGCTGTGCGCTCAACGTAACACGCCAAAGCGCGTACTGGGCACAAACAATGAAGCTTTTTCTCACTCCTCTCCCCATGGGGAGGGGGGATAAAAAGCCCACAGTTCCACGGTCTGTGATCTATATGCACTGTTAAACCTTCGGCACAAATGCCGGGTTGGGACGTAACACCGCTCTGCTCAAATCGCCATTAATGGCAAGGCAGTCGGGTCTCGTCGACAGTGCACTCAAATCACTGACCCGCTTAGCGGTAGTCAAGGCGAGCAACAGCGCCGTCTTGATAGACAGCATTTTGAGGGGTATTTGATTCAATGGCTCGAACGGCGACTTACATAGCGCTTCGAGAACCAAGCCAAATCCCATCGGGCAGCGTAGCTCTAGGCATTGGCCTAAGCCGTCGCGTTCCCAATAAGAAACGTTTCACTAATGGGTGACTGAACAGGTTTTTTCCCGTTAAACCCTTCATGACCAGCTGAAATTGCCGCTGCAAACACTCGAATGGTGGAGGGCGATTTCTGCTTATCAAACATAGACTGCAGGAATGAGAGCACACTCTCTACCTGACAGCTCATGGGGTCTACGTCCTGTGTGTTACACCACTGTGAGAAAACATTCCATCTGCTTGTGTATACCCTGGAAGTGGAACTGGCCCTAGCGCTCTGTATGGTTCTGATCACTGCATCAGATAACCCACGGCGCCTCAACCTGTCCCGTTCAGGAACCAAGCCTTCAGTGGTTGGCCGATTATGGGCCACTGCCCTATCGAGCCTCCCGCCTGGCTCAACGCGTCTCGTCGATGTGGAATTGTCCAAGGTGGCACAATCAACATCTGACTCATCTCTGCAAACCACGGAGCCCCGGGGCGATCGGGCGCTATCAGTATCACTGTTAGCTCCTCTGATCTCACCCTGGCTAGCAGTGGGAGAATGCAAGACAGCGGAGGGAATGCATACAGGAGAACTTTCGGCCACGGGCAGTGCGCGAACGCGTCTCTTCCCAATGGCGGCTCGTCCTGTTGTCTCAGGGAGAACCATAGGGGACACTGCGCGTTCACACGTGACGCGAACAGATCCACCTCGGCTCTCCCGAATTGTTTCCAAATTTGGAGAACAATGTCTGGGTGCAGACACCACTGCGTCGTCTCGAGGACCCCCTCTTGACATGAGATCTGCCCCTACGTTCAAGTAGCCCGGAATGTGCGCTGCTCTCAACGAGCGAAGGTGCTTGTGAGCCCACAGCCACAATTCCTCTGCCGCCCTGTGGAGGGCAGGAGACCTGACCCCCTCCCTGGCGATTTATGTGAGCTACTGTGGTCCGGTTGTCTGACCAAACCAACACATCGCGACCCCGAAGGGTAGACGCGAAGTGGTTCAAAACCAGTCGAACCGTTTCCAACTCCAGGAGGTTTATGTGACGACCTGATTGAGGCCATGCACCTCCTATCGCTTGAGACTGACATGTCCCTCCCCATCCAGTCAGACAGGCATCTGTATACACTGGAATGTAGGATGACACCTTGCCCATCGGGACTCCGTGCGTGAGAACGCACGGGTTCCCTCCAATAGTCCAGGTCTGCTCTTAGCGAGAGAGGAACCACCACCAACCGATGACGTTGACGCACTGGGTCTAGTCTTAGTTGGGCGAACCACCGCTGTGTTCTGCGCATGTGCAGAAGCCCCAGCGGGACCACAGAATGGGCTGCCGACATGAGACCCAAAAGTGACATGATCGATAGCGCCGTTACTGTGTGATTCGGATCGACACTTCCTCAGGGCTAGTACCAATGCTGCCCTTCGAGGGTCCGAAATTCGCGCCCTCATCATTACAGTGTCTAGCTGTAGTCCCAGGTAGACTATCTGATGACTGGGCCAGGGTGCGCTCTTTTTCCAATTCACAGCGAACCCCAGACGCGTGAGATGAATCACTGTCTGTGTCGTGTGCGTGAACGCCAGCTCTGCTGACGGGGCGAGAACCAGCTGGTCGTCTAGGTAGGCTAATATCCTTATCCCTTGACGACGCAGCGGTTCCAATGCCGCCTCCACACATTTGGAAAATGTTCGAGGTGCCAGGGCGTACCCAAACGGCATCCTCGTGAATTCGTACGCCACCCCTTGAAAGGCGAACCGCAGAAACTTTCTGTGGCGAGATTGAATCGGCACATGAAAGTACGCGTCCTTTAGGTCTATGCTTGTACAAAAGTCTCCCTTCTGGACACATTCCAGTAGACGTTTTGTCGTCAGCATTCGGAAAGGCCGTTTGGTTATGCTCTCGTTGAGAATGCGTAAATCCAAAATCGGCCTCACTCCCCCCGTCTTTTTGGGCACTAGGAAATAGGGCGAATAGAGCCCTTTGTTCCTTTGCTCTCGGGGAACTACTGTGACCGCCTCCTTCGCCAAAAGTTCCGTGATCTCTGACATCAGAGCGGCTACTTTGTCCGGCGTTTTCATCACCGTTTCCACCACTCCCCGAAACGGGGGTGGGGTCCGATGGAATTGGAGGGCATAACCCTTCTCTAACGTCTGTTCTAGCCAGCGTGAGAGGGTACAGCTTCGTTGCCACTGCCAGCAATGCAGAGAAAGCGGGCGCGCACGAAGCTGTGGTACGTCCAGTAGGAAGGACCTGTATTCCTCTATGGCCCTCGCCGCCGCTATTCCCCAGCACTGAGTTGGTGGAATAGCCCAGGGTGGGCCCCCCTCGAAAGGGAGAGGAAACATCAGCTGGTTCTGAGTGAATCGGAGGCCTTGATACGCTAGTTACGCCCGTAACTCCAGTAATCCGGCCCTCCGTGAACGCAGCACGGTTCTGAACTGCGCTGTCTGAGGCATTAACCTGAGACGGCGCGCTCTCCCCGGATAGCAATTGCGTCATCACGTCATTGTCTGACTGAGACTGCTGCTTGCCACGAGACCCATCCATTACAGCACTCAACAGAGTCTGAAAGGTGTGATCCCTCACTGGTACCACACGGTGGTGCCACAACACCTCTTCACTGGTCTCATGCGGCTGCTCAACAGCACACTCAATGAGTGGTGAGCTGCGCTCAGAGCCATAGGCATTGATACGTTCATAATAGGCCGGAGGCGTCCATACCCTGGTTACACTTGTAACTCTGGTATTCCCGCTCTCCGTGAACGTCGCACGGGTCTGATCTGCGCCGGCTGAGGCATTAGCCTGCAGCAAGGCGTCATTCCCGGCTAACGGCTGCGTCTTCATGTCACATTGGGACAGAGACAGCTGCCTGCTGAATGTGAGGTCTCCTTGAGATAAGCCAAGACGGTGTCTTGGTATCTTTCCTCCCTTCACCTCCTGTGTGTGTTCAGCTCTGCACCTCTGGTGGGCTGAACTACGCTCAGTGTGGTGAGTATTAGCGCGTTCAGAAAGAAGTGGGGCGCCGATACACTGGGAAACTTCGTCACCGTGGTAATCGGGCCCTCCGTGAACGCAGCATGGGTCTGAATCGCACTAATCGAGACCTTAGTCTGCGATAGTGCGCCATCCCCAACTAGCGGCTGCGTCATCATGTCTCCTGACTGAGACTGCAGCCTGCTATGAGAGGCACTCACTACAGTACTCCTTGGAGTCTGTAATGTGAGGTCTCTTTGAGATAAACCAAGACGGCGTCTAGGTATTATTCCTCCTTTCACCTCCTGTGTGCGTTCAGCTCTGCACCTCTGGTGGGCTGAACTACACTCAGTGTGGTGAGCCTGGGCGCGTTCAGGAAAAGGTGGGGGCGCCGATACACTGGGCACCTTCGTGACCGTGGTAATCGGGCCCTTCTTGAACGCAGCATGGGTCTGGGTCGTACTAACAGAGACCTTAGTCTGTGATAGTGCGCCATCCCCAATGTGGTTATTATCGGCGCGTTCTGAGAGAAACGGGGGCGCCGATACGTTGGTTACGCCCGTAACCGTAGTAATCAGGCCCTCCGTGAACGCAGCACGGGTCTGAACTGCACTGACTGAGGCGTTAGCCTGAGACAGAGCGCCGTCCCGAATAGCGGTCGCGTCATCATGCCATCATCTGGCTGAGACTGCAGCCTGCTATGTGAGACACTCACTACGGCACTCCTAGGAGTCTGTAAAGTGAGGTCTTTATAAGGTACACTTAATACCTTTTATATACCTGCCTTATGTGTGCATTCAGCAACGCACCATGGTGGGCTGAGCTGCACTCATAGTGGTAAGAGAGAGAGCGAGAGTGAGGAAGGTCGAACGCTCTCGGATGTATTATGGAAAAGGGGCTCTTTTTTGACAGTGTCAAGTAGAGCCAACTCTTTATTACACACATCAACAAAAAACATTCTCCTCCATACACTCCAACGGTAGAGTGGGGGGGACAGTGGGCTCGGTCACAGCAGGCGCTGTGCCGTCTTCCGGCTCTCTCCCCTCGCCTGTCATAAACGGCGTCTCTTCTGGCCGCCCTTCGGGTGATGCCAGGATGACGCTTTAATGACCTCTCTCGCCGGCACCTCTGGCGCTGCAGGGGGGGGCGAGGCCCGCTCCCTTGCTGCTGGAGGCCGCCGTCTAACGCCAGGCTGTAGCGAGAGTTATGGCCGCCCTTCCTCCTATCCACTTCCGGGTTGGAGGGAATGGGGGGCAGCTTAATCTCCCGCTGTTTAGCAGCCCACTCAATGAGACCTGAGAATTCAGGCACAGAGAGGCTGTGGCGTCATCATCCAGGGATGTAATGACCTCACAATTTCCCGAAGGAAAAGGGGTGTTAAACATCTGGGTCAGTGTAATGAATTGTTCCAATAGAATATTCATTTCTTCCCCAATAGCCCTGTCATCTCCTGAGTCAGTGCCTTCAGATGATGCCTCAGCTGAGACTAACACTGATAGCACATCCTCGAGAGGAATATCCTCCCTAAAAATGCCCAAAGCTGCTTCCACTCCTTCAAAAAAGGAGGGCTCAGCTGGCGCATAGTGGGGGATTAATGAAGCTGTCCCTGGCGTGCTGTGTCCCTCAACCCACGAAACAATGTCGGGGGGTCGACAGCCGCCAAGGGAACAGCGACACAGAGCTCTGAAAAGAGCTTTTGTTAAATACTTACCCTATGGATAAGCTTGGTGTGCTCATTGTAGGAAGACGTTGACGGCTGGATATCAACGACGAGATCTTCCTGAGTCTTCTGTGGCTTCTTCCATTCTAGTCCAGTCGCTGAAGATAATGGGAGGCAGATTGAGGGAACGGGGTTCCTTATATAGGGACACCTGTACTCCCATTGGCTGTAGGTGTGTGCATAATTTTGCTTCAGGCTGTTCTGCCCTAGGGCAGAGGGTAAACCAATAGGAGCAGAGCTCCCCTATGGGGCGGAGCTCCACGATATAGAACCTCACATTATTTCTCTCCAAATGGGAAACAAACAGCTGGTGAGGGTGCACTCTTGAGTTTGAAATCGAAGCCACTATAGTATTGTTATTGTTACTCACTCAGTCTCTCTCTCAGTCTCTCTCTCTCTCTCTCTCTCTCTCTCTCTCTCTCTCTCTCTCTCTCTCTCTCTCTCTCTCTCACTCCTCCTCACTCAGTCCACTCTCTCTCTCACTCTCTCACTCACACACTCTCTCTCTCTCTCTCTCTAACTCACTCACACACTCTCTCTTTCTCTCACTCACTCACTCAGTCTCTCTCTCTCTCTCAGTCACTCACTCAGT